>NW_026947485.1:101748336-101753336 GCF_034190915.1 Cavia porcellus
TTTTAATTCAGGAAATACCCACAGAGATTACAATTCTAATTTGCAGGGAATCCTGTTGGCAGAAAAATCAAACAATTAGCAATCCACTTTCTAAGCAGTCTACTGGTAAAGGGCGGTTACAGAGACAGCCAGTAAAACCCTAGTGATGATCATTTTCTTGCCGTCCTTCAGGCGGCTGGAAGTTAAGATGAAAACAAATTCAGAAAGTTGCCTGAATTGACAAAACCAACCCAAAACCACCTACAAAGTTTGCTTATGTGCATTAAGATTTGGCTGCTAGAAAAGGCAGTATGATTTGTTTCCACCCTATGTTAGTTTCTCAAAAGTGAGGACTCTTCTGTCAGAGAGAGTGTTGTCATAGTCACAGTCATCAATGTGAATTCTTACACACACACACACACACACACACACACACACACACACACACACCTCACAAATTAAAATGCATTGTGAAATAGGAGGATATTCCTAAGATGTTTCTCCATTAGCTACTTTGGTCAGGTTCTATACCACACGCAATTCAAACATCAGGTTCTTTTAGCTCTGAAATCCTATAAGCTCTCAAGCTCTCAGAAAGTGCAAGTGTCCTGAAAGGCCACCCCTGGGGAACCCTATCAGCTCAGGAGGAACAGCACAGAAGGACAAGAAAGGACACCTCCAAGATCACACAATGAGTAGATGAAGAAAATTCACTCCTATGGCTTCTCCATCTGAATTCTGACCTCTCTCCTCTCCACAAGAGAAATAGATAATTATTTAATTTTCAATATACAAAATGGAGATCCCAAAAAAGTAACTTGTTATTTATAAAGACCTCACAGCTTAAGACTAGATCTTAAGGACAGGCTACAGACAAGACATCAGCAGGCCAGGCAAAGCCCTGGGTCCACAGGGAAGGAGGCTCCCTCCAGCTTAGGAGCCTCAGGAAGGCTGCTCAAGATCAATATGTGGGTACCTGTGACCTAGAGATTAACAAGATCCTGCTTTCCACACAGGCGACAATTATGCCACTAACCTTATATGGAAATTTGGTAACCTATTTTATAAATTTAATATCCCTCTTGGCCTCTTCTCTGAACAAGCTGATGGAGAAGGCAGAGATGCCATGCCGAATCTTGAGTTCACTAGACATGTGGCATGTGGCATCTCTACCACAAGCTGATACAGGTGGCCAGTCCCACTCAGGTCACTTGTCTTCACAATAGCTTCCAGACAAAAAATCATGCTACCAACACAGGAATAAGATCTCATGCCACCATCTCAAGGGAAAGAAATAGAGAACGGAATCCATGCAACTCCAAGTGCAGGATCTCCCTTCTGCTCCCTGTGGTTAAAAGCTTATGAAACCTCAGTGGCAAGCGGCACTTCCAGAGCCAGACACCAGTCCCCACTCCATCCCTGCAAAAGGGGGTTGTGTGTCAGGACCCAATCTCACAGAGCAGCTGGCTTCACTTGGAAGATGTGCGAACTAAAAGTTAACTAGCAATATTTTATTTATGATCTCTGTACATAATTACATGAATAAAATATCTTACTTATATATGTGTATGTACATATACACAGAGAAAATAGGAGAAAGGGAGAGAGAGAAGGAAAGAATAAATTATAGAGTGTATGTGTAGGAGAAGGAGGAGGAGGAAAAGGAGGGGAAGGAAGAGGAGGAACCAATAATGACTGTGCCAGATGGTTGAGACACCTCTATCAGGCCACATTGCCATCACCCAGGAGTGTGTACTAGTGCAAAAACTAGTCTGGCCAGAGCAAGCTGGATAAGAATTTGAGGGAGCAGATGTGATCAGATAAGGAGTCAGAGAACCATTTTGTTAGTACAACCTCATCTCTTCTCCTAATTCCATTCAAACCCACTTTCTCCAACACTTCAGTCCTCAGAGCCTTTGTATCCCTGAGCTTGTCCATCTGACAGGGCTCTGGGTTACTCTGTGTCCTTCCACACATAGAGATACACATGAGCAACCGGTATCTTGGTCTTTGCTCCTATGGAGTGACTCCAGGAGGATGCACACCCATCTGGCAACGATAAAGCATGTCTAAGACAAGGCCATGGAATCTGGCTCTGAATCTTCATGTTAGCCTGTGCTGCCAAGTAACTCAATTTATTTCACCTATAACTACCTCATCTGTGAAATGGGTTACACAATACTCAGAGGGTTATAGAAAAAGCTCAGGTCTTTGTTTAGTACCCATGAAGCACCTAGCACATGAGAGCACGTATGAGTAAGATCTTCAGTAGCAGCAACCTTCATATAACCTGTTGTAGCTAATTTGCAATTTCCCAATCTGTGGAATGAATGTAACAGTGAAATGCACCAATGGCCCGTGGATTCGGATCTTGCACAGAAGTTGCCACATGGTAGCTACTTAAATTATTTTGTCTATGAGCAGTAGAGCTATTCTCTGATATCCCTAGGGAGCATTGCCAAATAAAACAGACCTACTGTAAACACTTGCTGATTTATTGTAAAAAAGAATTTCTGGTACTAAATTTGCATGCATTCAGTGATGTGGATGGACTTACCTGTCTGTTTAAAGAAGAAGGGAAACAAAACTTGAAGCTTCCCTCCTGGCAAAAGAGCATCAAATCAGCAAGCATCTCGTGGCAAGGCTCTGTCTGGCCACATCGTGGGATTCTCAGTGGCACATCTGTGTACACACTTTAGTCAGAAGGACTGTTCAATCTGCCTCACACCATTTTTAAAAGTTCTCAGGTTTGCAAGTTTCAAAAGTGTCATTATATTTGGGATGGAATTTTGCCTCCTTCACCAGCAATGTAATAAAATCTTTGAGTCTGAGAAAAGTCAGGAAAGTTCAAGTGTCAACCAGGTTAACATTAAAATTGTTAGAAAACAGGAACCGTAATTTGGGGATTGAAAAAGAGGTAGAATTCATGTTGTAAGTGCAAGTGATCTGGAAATAGATGTTTACCTTGGCCATTTTCAGGGAAGTGACATCATATCTTGTGTCTACTGGGATATTAGCCTTGCATTTTTTTAATCCAGATTTTGGCACTAAAGTTGGCAAAATTAGAACATTTTGTTAAACTGATCTTTGAGGCATCCACCTCCCTAGCACATTACAACACACCTATGACACGGCTCGAGAACAATGGGTGAAAAATGGACCATAAAACAGGAATGGCTTGCTTCATGTAAAGTGGATTTTATAGTGCAGGTGTACCTGCATTTATCGATACTGTAAAGCAGCAAGATTGTACCTCAATAAAGCATAACATTTCTTTAAAAAGAGAGGAGTAAAAGAAAAAATTCTACCTTATTAATTTTTTAAAAATGCAATCACAAAGAATTTTTAAGACTATTGGGCACTGACATTTTAAATACTTTGTCAGAGGTTTGTAAGATACAGGAAACAGAGACCAATTTAAGAGAAAAGAAAAAAGAAGAGCTTTGTTGAAATGAAAAGGCAGTTTCTGCACCCTGCTTAGGAAAATCAGCTATGTAAGCCCCTGATCTCCGTGACTGCAGCTTGGGGTGGGAGGGGCCTGCCCATTTCGGGTATGAATGGGAAAACTCTGAATAGGAAACCCCAAAGGAGTTTTTATTGCCTGTTTCCTTTAGGAAAGATGGCATTGTTTCTGCCTACAATGACTGGGGAAAGGGTGTAAGGAAGACGGGGTGACAGCATCCTTCAAAGCCACTACTGGTAGCAGAAGCGCCTAGTTTAGTATTTTTGTTCCTTGCCGAGCAGTTCTGAGCTATTTATAAGTTAGATCGTGCTGGTTTCACTTCCCTAGAAAGGGTTCTTGGCATCATGTTTAGATTAAGAAAACGATCTAAACACAATGTGAGAGGTATCTCCCTGCCTCCAGCACTCTGTGTTTAAAAGTTAAATTCTTTCCCTCCCACCGACAACAGCTCCAAAAATATTCCTTGGAGCACTCAGGCCACTGAATAACCCACCTGCCCAGCAGGCCAGGAAAAGTGGCTTTGAACAGTTCCTTCTCTCTCCCTTTCTCTCCTTCACAGTCTTTACCAAAAACATTCTCCAATGTCAGTGGACTCGGACACAATAGAATTCCATCCACGGGGTTAAGGGAGGGCACGCATTTAGAGCGAGAATAAAACAAATGTTTAAAAAACCCATTATTGGTTTCATTTCAGTCTCTGCTCTCAGTTCTTCCTCAGCGCCAAATGCCGTCCGCATGCTTGGTGCAGATGTTGTCACAGCTGTCCGCTCGCATTGCCGACAGCATGCAGCATGGGCTCCCCCACTCAGGGTCCCAAGAGGGTGACCCAACGAGACATAAAGCAAGGACAACTGCAGCAGAGCCTCAAACTGTTGCCAGGGGAATCTTTGCAAAATGCAAATCTGAGCACAGCACTCTCCTGCTGACAAGCCTGCTGTGGCTCCCTATTGCTGCTCTCCAAGAAAACTTACAAGATCCTTGGCCTTACACAAAAGGAGCTGCTTCCTAAGAGTTATGCTTCCCTCAAAAAGCTTGCCTCTCTCTGCTCTCCTCTTGGCATCAAAAGCCAGCTTAAGTAGGCTTTTATAGAGGAGCCACAGCAAAGTAACCTGTTCCAGCTCATCATTTAGAGTACTACTCCCATCTTGTTGGCCTGGCAAACTCTTCTTCACCCTCGGAAATCCTATTCAGTTTCTACTCCTCTGTGAATGAATCCTTCCCTGATGCAACCATAGTCAAAGTTAGTCCTCTTTTACAATGTCTATATACAAACATTCTACTCATTCTCTCATTATTGTAGGAGTATATCATAATCCAGATATCTATCTACTTACCTTCCCCAGGGAAACCCACAGTCCTGAGGAGGCAAAGTCTGTGTTCCACTTAATGTGTTACGCTGAACGGCTGGCACAATACCTGAACTACATCATGTGTAGAGAAAGAAAATATGGAAGGGAAAAAAGGATTGGAGGGAAATCCAAGGGGTAACAGTCATCTCTATGACTTCATGTAAGAGTAGATCCACCAGGCCAAAGCCAAAGCCTCTGAGTTTTTTTTT